>NW_023500906.1:0-37644 GCF_013402915.1 Zygotorulaspora mrakii | reverse complement strand
CTCAATTTATCATTTCTGCAAAGTGCGGTGTTTTTATTAAACAGTTGTACAACTTTGTTTCTTAGATTATCTCTTTATTGACTAACGTTAGAGCTATTTTGCCGAGTTCCTTCCCTTTAATTCTCTAATACACCTTCATATTCTCTACTAAACATACCTGAGTCGGTTTACATTACGGTACATATATAAATAATATTTCTTGATTTCATATAGTTTATCAATATATATAATATAATATATAATAGAATATAATATAATATAATATTGATATATAAAATATAATATAATTTATTTAGAATTATCCTATCATAAATATATTTATATAATTTACTTAAGGGCCGTACTTTTATAGTAAAACCTTATGTTTTAGGTGAAAAAGTTTATAACTTTTTTAACGTTACTCATGTCAGCATTCTCTATTTAATTACTTAAAATAATTATATATAATATAATATAATATTATATATATAATTAATATATTAATAATAATTAATATATATTTTCATTAAATGTTCTACTACCATATTATTATTATAATTTATTAATAATAATATTTAAATATTCGGTTAAATAATTCTTAAAATATTTCATAATAATATGAAATATTAAAAATAAGATCCGTATATTGTTTATTAATAAATATACTTATATCCTTTAAAAGATATAATTATATTTAATTTATAATATATATTTATATTAATTGGATCAGTGCATTGTTACATGTTCATTAAAAAATGGTTATTGTCAAACCCATTAACTGATTGTATTATAATATTTTAATATTAATTTCACTTATTATTTTAATTAGGAACCTTATATATTAATCTGGGCTGTTTCCCTTTAGATTATTTACCTTATCGCACATAATCTGACTTTTTATATTATTTAATTAAATATTTCGAGATCAAATATTTATGATAAAACTATAATAGTCCCCCAATAATATATTTGTTGCTGTACCATTCTTTATAAAATTAATTATAATAATTAAATAAAATATTCAAAAATTATATAAATAATATATATAATTTTTGAGAGATATTTTTATATAAAAGCTATACTATAATATATTTCGTAGAAAACCAGCTATTTGCAAATCAGATTTGTCTTTCACTACTTACCACAACTTATCAGATGATATTGCAACATCAACCTGTTCGATCATTTTTAACTATCTAGTCATAGTAAGATCATTTGCTTTCGGGTCAATTAATATTAACTATTTTTATTAATGTTTCAATTTATTTATAATATATATTATTTGCTAATATTAATTACTTGCTGACCCATTATACAAAAGGTACATCATTAATATAATAAATTATATCTATGATTACTTATAAAATAACCATTTACAATACTTTCCCTTACGGTACTATTTTGCTTATTAATAGTATTTAGTCTTAGAACTAGTTTGTCCTATATTCTTACATAATTATATTACATAATACTTATATAATTTATTATAAATAAATAAATAAATTATGACTATATTATTTTCTCTCACCAATACTAATAATATCTCGGTTGATTTTTTTTCCTTAAGTTACTTAGATGTTTCAGTTCACTTAGTATATATAATAATAAAAAAAATGGTTTACCTTAGGTATTAAAAAATATATATAATAAATATTTTTATTAGTAACCTATATTAACTATTAATAGCTTTTGTACTTTATGATTATTTCTTTAAATCTATATAATAAATATTTCAAATCTATTATTCATTACTTATATATTTTATTTTACAAGAATAAAGAGACTTGAACTCCTAATGATTGATTTGAAATCAATAGTTTTACCAATTAAACTATATTCTTATTTTATTTTTATGTAGGAATATTAAAGATATTTATAAGCCCACCGCAGGTTCCCCTACGGTAACTGTATTTCAACTTCGCATTAATTCATAATATTTCTTATATATATTATTATAATAAATATATTATATTAAATAATATATATATATTATATTAAATATATATATTAGGATAATATTATGTTTCAACGCGTGATGAGTGATTAGTGCGAAACAGTTAGAGTATTCACCGTAACATACTAATTTACGTATTACTAGCAATTCTTATTTCATATAATCAAATTTCAGATTATAATTCATACTATATATAATATATATATATATTAAAAATTAAAATATTTTATGTTATTAATTACAATATAATTTTAATATAACTTTATTATTATTATTATAGCACGTCTATTACCCATATTATAAGGATCATCATGATTTGTCTTAATTCCTTTCATTTTATAAAAATATTATAAATATTATATATAATTAATAATATATATATGGAGTTTTGTTCGTTAATGAAATTAATCTAAAACCTTGCAGCACGAACTAAAGACAACGATGTAACGCCTGTAAATATTTATATAATATATAAATAAATATTCAAAATATGGTAAGGTTAGTCGTGGATTATCGAATTAAATAACATGCTCCACTGCTTAAGTCTGTAACCGTCTATTGTCTTGAGTTTCATTTTGCGAACGTACTCTTCAGGCGGAACACTTACATTTTCATTTATATAAATAAAATTATATTTATATGGTGTTCATAGTTTACAGCTAGAACTACTCGGGTATCGAATCCGTATTGATACTCTAGCTTTCGTCCCTCAATGTCAGTTAATATTTAATTAATATTTTCACATATACCAGTCTTATAAATTATTATAATTATTTCATTCTTTACTATTATAATTCTTTAATTTAAATATATAAACTCTAATTTTTGAAATGATTCTACGGACCCTTTAAGCCATTATGATTAACGCTAGCCCTCATTGTATTACCGCAGCTGCTGGCACAAATTTTGGTTAGGACTATTAAAATATAATTTATTATAAATTATATCCATTATTAATATATTAATGGTAGTTAATATCATTATTTTAACTATTTATGAATTTTATTTTTAATCAATCTATAATTATGAAATTATTTTTTTACAAATAATTAGATTATATCATTCTAATAAGTAACTGAATCAATCTTTCGATCATTGTTCAATATTCCTCACTGCTGTATCATTTAGATATTGACTATATTTCAAAGTCAACGTGGTCATTATAACTTTCATTATTGACTATGGATCGTTGGCTAGGTTAACTATTAATTAAACCTACTACCTAAACCATTATAGGCTTTACTATAGACAAATATATTATTTGAAAAAATATTCTTTTAATATTAAGCATTTAACTTATTCTATAGTTTAAAATTCCTTATAAATTACTCACGTGTACACTACATATTTATATATAAACATATAATAAACGTATAATTTGCATGTGTCATGTCCTTATTAGCGTTTAATCTGAACCAATATCATGTTCTTAATATATTATTTTCTTTATATATATATATATATATATATATATATAAATAAATAGATATTACTGGATTTGAACCTACGTAGTAATAAAAACTAATAATAGCAAATATTACACTTTAAACCACTCAGTCAACCATCCTTATATATTTGAAACTAACAGGAATCGAACCTATATTGGTACCTTATCAAAATACTATTCTAACCTAGTTTTTTATATAAATAATAATTTTGGAGTTAATGAGAAATTGAACTCATATTAATTACATGCAAAGCAATCGTTCTACCAAATTTAACTATAACCCCTTTTTATTATTTTATATAAGTCCTTAATAGGAATCGAACCTATATATCTCATTAACAGTGAGATGCTTTAACCGATAAAAAATTTGAATAATTAGGAATTGAACCTATGAAGGTATAAACCATTGAGTTTACAGCTCAACTCCAACTACCAACATTGGAAATCCCTCTATATATAATATATATAATATATATATATATATTATATTATATATTATTTATTATTTTTTTATATTAAATTATATTAAATATATAATTTAATTTTACTTTAATATTATAACCATTTTTATTAATATTTGATTTATTAGAAATATTATGATTAGATGAAATATAATTTAATTATAATATTATTAATATTACTTCATAAATAATTTTTATTATGAAAAGTACCTTGTAATACTTTTTGTGTTTCAGATCTTGAAATAGATTTACTTGTTGATAATCTACCATTAAATGTAAAATAAACCTGTTAATAATTAAACATTAAATATTTATAGGAATATTATAAATATTTATATTATTATAAATATTTATAATATTTAAATTATTATTATATTATTAAATATTATTATATATATTATTTTAATTTATTAATATATTTAATATTATTAATATAATTTATAGAAATAATTTGATCATTTAATTTAGGAATAGTATTATTTAATAAACGTGAATATTCATTTTTAATACCATTATTATATTTATTAATATTTCCTATACTAATACATTTACTAAAAATATCACTATTTATATAATTATATGATAATTTAATAGGTTCAATAGTTACTTTTTTATTATAAAATAACTTAAAATATTACTTAAATTATTATTATTATTATTTAATAAATTTAATAATTTTGATAAAATATTAATAATATTTATTATAATTTATTATTATTTATTTATTATTATATAATGCAGTATTATAATAATAAAATTTAATATTTAAATTATTAATAGTATGTTGAAAAATAGGTTTACTAATAATAATTTTTTTAATAATATTAAGATTATTAATAGTTAATTTTAATGTTATTAATTTATATAATAATTTAAGTACTAATTTATCTTTTATAGTAAGAATAATTTGTAAATTTTTATTATAATTATAAATTTGTGTAAGTCAAGTATTTATATTATTTAAATGTTGTAATTTATTACCTTTATTATTTAATTCATTTATATATTTATTGATATTGTTATTATTAATATTATTTAATAATCTTAATTTATTTAATTCTAATAATAATGATTTTAATAATAATTTATTATTATTAATATTATCTTTATTATTTAAATTTTTATTTAATAATTTTAATAAATTTAAATTCATTACTTTTTTTTTATTATTCAATAAATTATAATAATTTATTGTATCCTTTTTATAGAATATTTTAATATGTAGTTTTATATATACTTATAGAAGGAATTGAACCTTTCATTATTTATTTATGAGACAAATGTTTTAACCATTAAACTATATAAGTTATTATAAAAAGATAAATAAGGGTGAATACTGAGAATCGAACTCAGATTAAACACGCCACAAGTGTATTTTCTACCATTGAAATATATTCACCTATATAATATAATATAAAAATATTATATTAAAAAATATCTTATAGGAATTGAACCTATATTATTAGATTCGTATTCTAATATTTTAACCAATTTAAATTAAAGATATTTACGGAAAATATGAGGTTTGAACTCATAAGAATAATTAATTCAATTACTTAGCAAATAATCTGCCTTACCTAATGGCGAATTTTCCCGAATCTAATCAGACTTGCACTGACATCCACCATCGTGACAAGATGGGACTTTAACTATTAAGCTACAGATCCTATAAATATTATATTATAATAATAATATAGGTAGTGAGAATTGAACTCACATTCAATGTGTGGAAGACATCCAGTTTACCAATTAACTTATACCTATTATTTATTATTTTATTATAAATATATATATATTTATATTACTTATAAATTTACTCTCTCCATGATTCGAACATGGAATCCTAATATTAGAAGTATTATGCTTTAACCATTAAGCTAAGAAAGCTTTTATATCTTATAATTATTATTTATAAATAAATAAATAAATAAATAAAACTATATATTTTTATATATAGTTATAATTTTATTTAAATATATATAATTTTAATAAGAATAGCTGGAATTGAACCAAGCATGGGTTGCTTAAAAGACAACTGTTTTACCATTAAACAATATTCTCTTATTATTTATACTTAAATATAATAATTTGAATCGGTTTGATTCGAACAAACAAACTCCAAACTCAAATTTTGGTGACTTACCTATTAGTCTACGACTCATTATAAATTTAATAATTATTGTATGCTACTTGAAGGACTTGAACCTTCATACCGTAAAGTAATACATCTTAAGAGTATCGTGTCTACCAATTCCACCAAAATAGCCTTTATTTTATAAATTTATAAATAATATATTTAATATTTAATAAATAAATAAATAAATAAATAAATAATTAATCACATATTTATTTTATTAAAAACAAATATAAATAAATTTCATTATTTTTTTTTATGATATAAAAACTATATAATTTATTTATTTATATTTTTTATTACTTATATTTTAATTTTATATTTGTAATGAATATTATTAATAATACTTATATTATATTAATGTAAGTATAATGAATCTTTTAAGTAAGAACAAGTTAAGATAGATCATACATAACTTTGAATCATAGCAATAGCAAATTCTAAACATAAGATAGCTAAAATACCTGCTAATGGTAAGAAACCAAATACTAAAGTTAAGATATTAATAGACATTAAATTTAATGTTAATCCTGCTAAAATAATCATTAATAAATGTCCTGCTAAGATATTAGCTGTTAATCTTAAACCTAATGAGATAGCTCTAGCTACATATGATAATAATTCAATTAATACTAATAAAGGTACTAATGGTAAAGGTGTACCTGATGGTACAAATAATGAGAAGAATACTAAACCATGTTTATATAATCCTAGAATAGTAGCACCTAATCAAATAATAATACTTAATGATACAATAAATACAACATGTGATGTTAATGCAAATGAATATGGAATCATACTAATTAAATTAGCTGTAAAAATAAAAATAAAGAATGTATAAACTAATGGAAAATAATAACCTCATAATTTACCACTAATTTGTCCTTTAACCATATTTAAAATAGTATCATAAATAGCTTCTTGTGATACTAATCATCTTGAACCTACAATTTTACCATTATTATTAGTTAATAAATTTAAACTTAAAATTACTAATAATACAATTAATAGATATAATGAAAATGTTGTAAAACTTAAACAACTTAAATCAAAAAATGGTGAAACAAAACCTAAAAATACTCTAATTTCAAATTGATCTAAAGGTGAAGCAATATATGTATTTAATAAATCAAGCATAATTTAAATATAAAATTATTATAACTTTAATATTAAATATAAATAAAATATATTTAATATTATATATTAATTATATATTTAATAATTAATATATAATTTATTATTATCTTTACCCAATAATAAAATAAACAATGTTTATTGTTGGTTGGAGTTATTATTTAATTATATATATATTGTATTATATATATATAATTATAATATATATATTATTAATTATTAATAATAATATATACTTTATTATAATTTTTATACCAATAATAAATATAGTTTAAATAAATATAGTTTAAATAAATATAGTTTATTATTAGTTGATTGGTTTTATTATTTAATTATAATATTCAACTTAATTAGTATTATAATTTAGAAATAAATAATCTAGATACGTATAATCTTAAAATCATAGGTAAAAAATATTGTGCGAATAATACTAATAAGATAGTAATTAATAATAAACCATAAGTTAATTGATTTAAAAAATAAAATGGTACTAATTGTGGCATTTTATAAAAATTAATATATTTAGATAAAAACAACATTATATATATTATAATATAATATAATATATATAATAGATTAAATATTTATATATAATAACAACATAATATTATTAATAATATTATAAACAATTATATGTATAATTTAAATTTATTAAGAATATTATTAAAAATTAATAATAATTCTTTAATAATAAACATTGTTTATTATTGATTTTATTATTAATTATGATTGTACTGCTGGTGTATTAAATGAATGAACAGCAGGTGGTGAAGTTAATAAGAATTCAATAGATGAAGTTTTAACTGTATTTAATGAGAAGATTTCGTTAGATTCAACAAAATCAGGTGCTTTATTAAATACTACTGATTTATTAGTTGTTTTATTTTCTAAACCATTTACTAATTGATCATACATTACATAAATAAATAAGAATAATGATACAAGTGAAATAAATGAACCTGTAGATGAAATATAATTTCAACTAGCAAATGCATCAGGATAATCTGGAATTCTTCTAGGCATACCATTAATACCTAAGAAATGCATAGGTAAGAAAATAATATTAGCACCAATAAATAATAATCAGAATTGAATTTGAGCTAATTTTTCATTATAGTATAATCCTAAAATTTTAGGACTTCAATAATAATATGCTGCAAATAATGAGAAAATAGCTCCCATTGATAATACATAATGGAAATGTCCTACTACATAATAAGTCAATATTATAATATATTATTATTATTTTTATTATTAATAAAAATTTATAATAAATCAAATATAATAATAAATTATATACTTTATTCACATAAAGGATTGGACTATATCTTAATAAATTATAAAATTTATTATTCACGTGTAGTCTCTACAGTGCCTTATAATCATATATATAATGATAAATAAGTTACCACGGTATTACCTTATTTATTTATGTAGTATAAAAATGCATTAAGTTTTTAATAAATAAGATTTCACCGTTAGCTATATTATATTATATTATATATATATAACCCCCAATACCATTATATAATAATAATTGAGATAGTGAATTTTTATCATGACACTTTTTAATATATCATGGAATGCTACATCTAATGATGCATTAGCTAATGCTACTCCTGTTAATCCACCAATAGTGAATAAAAATAAGAATGCAATAGCAAATAACATAGGTAGTGCTAATCTAATAGAACCACCGTAAATAAGAGCTCTTTAATTTAACCTTTAAATCATTTCAGATTTATTTATTTATTATAACTCTTGTTTAAATATATATAAACAAGAATTCCTTTTATAATAAAGGAACTTAATTATAATAATTACCAATATATTATATAATATATTGTTAGCTAGTTAAAATTATATTATAAATTTTATATTTTTATAATATCCCATTTAATTAATTATAATTAATTAAATTATATAAGGGTTAGATATTAATTAATTAATTAATTAATTAATACTTGAAATATTGTTTCAAAATCATTACTGATCCCATAGGATTATTCCTTATGTTATCATATAATAAATTATATTTATTACTTAGATAACCAGAAGCATCTAATCTCTACGCTTTTACATATTGATTTCTCTAATATGATTTAGTTCGACGATAGTTATATATTAATTTATTATTCTTAATATATAATTTTTCTCGAGTTTGCCTCTATATATATATATAAATATAATAATAATATTATTTAATATGATTATTATAATAATAATCATATTTTTGAATTAATTTATAATGAAATTTATATTTTATTGAAGATAAAATATATTTATTAATATGAGTATATAATCTTTTAATAGATTCAACTCTAATATAAATAGTATAAGAATTTCTAGATTTATGTAAAGTACAATTTAAATCAAATTTAATTTTTAAAATATTTATAATTAAAATTAATTCTTTAATTAGATATGATTGTAAATTTAAATTTAAACCACCTCCTTTTATAAAAGAACCATCACACATAATTATATGAGCTTTTTCCCCTTTATAGGGGAAAATACCACCAACCCCCCCCCCTTAAGGGGGGGGGGTTGGTAGCTAAAGATTCATAATTTAATAAGTCATATAAATTATTAGGTACAATTTTAATTCTACCTTTATAAAATATATTTCTTAAAAAAGTAAAACAAGGTAAAGCTCTAGTAAGTATTTCTAATTGAGTATATGATTTACCTTTTACTTTATCAATTTTTAATTTAGGATAACTAATACAATAATGAGATAATAATTGATAAACATAAATTAAATATTCACTATGATTTATAGATTGTTTTAATTTAAATCTACTATTAATATTTATATTTGATTTTTTATCTATTCTTTTTTTAGATAGATATTCAATTCAACCATCTGTTAATAAAATTCCAACAATAATATAAAATATATTATTAGGAATATTCACTATTAATTTTACAATATTAGTATATATTGGTATATTAACATTTGATTCTAAATTAGTACCATATACTACTAATTCTTTACAAATATTATTAGATTTAATATAATATTTATTTGATCTTGGATAAATTTTTAATAAATTACCTTTATATAAATCAGGTATAATTATATTATTATTATTATTTATATATTTTTTGATCATAAATTTATCCTTGCTAAAGGGATTATTTAATCAACTAAAAATTTTAATTCCTGTAGGAATAGCAATAATTATTGTAGCAGATGTGAAATAAGCTCTAGTCTTTTATAATTAAAATAAAATGGACTGTATCTTTATCCTATAAACCTTTATTTATATCTAACAAAAGTAATTTCATCCTGACGGAATAAATAACAAAGTATAAATAAATATAAAGGTATAAATTTATATTATTATAAAATATAATAATAAAGGTATTAGATGCGTTTATTTTATAAATAGGATATTTAGCGTAATAATTATAAAAAATTATGACTCGAAAGTCCTAGTCTCTGAAGTTCCTTTTAATAGATTTAATTTTATCTAAACCTTCTTGAGTTAAATGTTTTTTATCTTGAATAATTAAATATACTTTATATCATTTATAAAAATGATTATATTTACTATTATGTAAAGGAGGAAATTTACTAAAATATTTAATAACATTATAAGCAAATTTAAAATTAGTTGAAGAATATTGATAAATTTCAATATTTGTACCTTTATTAAACATATAAATATGACCATTTAAAAGATTTTTAACATGTTTTAATAAATAATCATATTTTTGTTTAATTCTAAATGTAATTTTAATATTATAACCAATTTTATGAGTTCCCATCATTATTTTTAATAATGATGGGGATGACGAAGTAGTATTAGATTTAGTAATATCAATACCAAATGAGCCATCAGCATCACTAAATCCTGTTAATCATGGATTATCTCATAAATTAAAATTAGCAATAGGTTTAATAGGCATATTAAATTCAATATCATATTTTTGTTTTACTAATTGTTCATATTTATAAGATCCTAATAATTTACCATTAATTAATTCAAATACTCTTTTTCTTGCTTCTTTTTTACCAAAAATTAATCTTACAACTTTATTACTCCTGCCTGCGTCAAGGATTCCTCCTTTAATAGTGCAGGAGGAACTATGAGAATATTTAATAACTCTACCATAACCAATTAATTTCTTTAAATAATAAGCATTTTTAATATCTTTATAATTAATAGCAATAGTAATATTTCTTAAACCAATATGTCCGTCTCCTTCAATTAAACCAGCTAAATAATAACCTAATATTTCATCATTATATAATTTTTTATATAATGGTCTATGTTCAGAAATTATATTATTTCAAGAAGTAAAGTTACTTGCCGATTGTTTATTATTAGAATAATTTCTAAATAAAATTATAAATTTTTCCGAATTAATTAAAAATAATTGGATTATAATTTTAATCTCTTTAATTATAATATTATTAAATAATAAAATAATAAAAGAGTATCTTTTAAAAAAAGATAAATATAAAGTTTCCGGCATACAGCTAAATAATAATAAATATGTTACCATATTTAACGACACTAAAAAGAATGTATCTGCATCTAATCCTACAATATACATATGATGTGATCATACTAAAAATCCTAATAAACCAATTGAAGCCATAGCATATACCATTGAAACTTCACCAAATACTGGTTTTTTAGAATATGTTGATACAATATGTGATACAATACCAAATCCAGGAATAATTAAAATATAAACTTCAGGATGCTTTTCAATCATTATAAACGATTAAATTGGACTATATCTTTATTAAATAATTAATTAATATTTTCATTTATTTTCAAATTTTAATCATGCTTTATATAAATATGAATTAACAGGTTTATTATAAGCTTTTATATCTTTTAAAAAATAATATTTATTAACTAATAATAATCTTTTTTGTTTTATAGTTTTAGATGAATATAATTTATTATAATTATTAATATAATTTATAATATCATTTTGAGATTGAATACTTCATTTAAAATAACCATTTTGTGATTTATCAAAATAAATATTACCACCAAATACATTTCTATAATATTCAATATCATGTAAATATTTATTTGTAACACTAATAGTTAATTGAGGTACATTATTTTTAAAAGAATAATTAATTGTACCATCAGCATCAAAAAATCCAGAAAATCAAGCATTATTATTAGTTAAAATAATAGGATTAATAAAAGAAATATTTAATAAAATACATACTTTATTAAATTGTACTAATCTTTTACTATTTCTAATATTACCATTAACAGCATTAACTAATTTAATTATACCTTCTTTATTATGTAATCTATATCTAATAGCTTTTATTCCTGCTCTTAATTTAATAGATCCACCAAATTTATTTTGGATTTGTTTTAATGTTTTTTCATCTCTTAATTCTAATGTAATCTCACATGAAGTATATTTATTTTTATATTTATTTTTATATTTATTTTGTGAAATACCAAAATAACCATCTCCATCAATTAAACCTGCTAATCATTGATTAAATTTATCATCAGATATTTTTATTTCATTATTTTTTATAGTTATTTTATCTTGAAAATTTAATATTTTATCTTGATTTTGTTCAAGATATTTATTATTTAATACTTCCCGTGTAGTCTCTGAGGTTTTTACTAAATTTATATTTCTAAATAAATTATTGTTTAGAAATAAATTGTTGATTACCGGCTGATTATTCTCTTTATTTAACATTTTTACTAATACGGCCTTTGGACTTATATTATTAGTAGTTAAATAAATTAATAAAAATTTCCAGCATACAGGAAAGTACATTAATGTTATAATTAACATTAAAGGGCCATTTTGACCAAAAAATCCGCCGTACTTATAATATATTATATATTACACTCATTATAATATATTATTCATCATATATAATTGATGACCAATATATAAATATATTGAGACGCCGACTGTACATTAATCCCAATTAATTATTATTGGAACCACCGATAAAGCAGTCTGTAGCGATCACTTATTTAATCGACGGTCTTAATATTGAGTTATCTTTAACCGTACTATCAGTGTTGCCTATATATTTTTATTTTAATAAAATATATATAAATAAGTATATATAAATTATCAATAATTTTTAAATAATTATTGAAAAAATATAGACTAAAAAATAATATATCAATTTATTTATTTATTTATTTAATAAAATATTGATATTATATATTAATAATAATATATATAAATTTACATTTAATTATTTTTTTTATTTCTATAAAAATAATATTAATAATTATTATAATCTATTAAAAATTTATTTTTTTAATGAATTTTCAATATCTTTAATTCATTTATTATATAGTAATATTTTAATACTTTTTAAAGGATATTTATCAAAATATAATTTTATATTATAACATATAATTTTATTACTCATTCTTAACTCAAAAACATTTATTTTAGAATGTTTATTAATACTACCTTTATAAATAGAAACTAAATTTTGAAATAAATTTAAAATATATTCTAAAATATATTTATTAGCAATATATTTTTGAGCTATGCAAAAAATTACCTTTAAAGATTTTTTATCAGATTTAGAAAAACAACCTTCAGCATCAATAAAACCTGATAATCAAGCATTATCTAATTTAGGTAATTTACAACTATCAATAATTTTTATAGTAGGCTCATTATTTTTTAATAATTTTTCATTTAATTTATTTATAAATAATGATAATTTAATATATCTTAATGGTAAAACTATATTACCATTAAATAAATGAACTATTAATTTTAAATAAATTTGTTTATTAATAATTCATCTATATGCTTTATTTTGTTTTGATTGAATAATAATATTACCAAATCCTAAATTATCTTTAATATAATTTAATACTTCTAAATCAGAAAAACTTTGAGTAACAACAATAGATAAATCACCTCTTTTAACAATAATTAAAGATCCATCTCCCTCAAAAAAACCAATAAATCATTCTAAAAAATCTTTTGAAGGTAATTTATTATGTGGTAATTCTTTACTATATTCTTCATAAAATTTATCTAAATTAATTGGAAGTTTATCTAATTTTCATGAAAATTTATTTACATCTTCATTAGTTAATTTATTTAAGGATTTATTTAAAACAATGTTTGTTACTTTTTTTAATAAATTATTTTTATTATTATCATTATCATTATTTTGATTATTAAAATTTAATAATGATTTATCATGATTTAATAAATTATTTTTATTATTATTATTAGATTTAAAAAAATAATAAATATTAGAGATTAAAGATAATTGAAAAAAGATTATAATTATTAATACTACAGGGTTTTCTAAAAACATGTGTTGATATAATACTGGATCACCTCCTCCTGCTACTTCAAAGAATGAGGTATTAAAGTTTCTATCTAATAATAACATTGTTACTCCAGCTGATAATACTGGTAATGATAATAATAATAAGAAAGCTGTAATAAAAATAGCTCATACAAATAAAGGTAATTTATGCATTGTCATACCATTTGTTCTCATATTTAATGTAGTAACAATGAAATTAATAGCTCCTAATAATGATGAAATAGATGTCATATGTAATGCAAAAATAGCTAAATCAACACTAGGACCTGAATGTGATTGAATTGATGATAAAGGTGGATATCAATTTTCTTAATTCAATATATTACTATATTGTTCGGACTATGCCTTAAATTAAAATATTATATTATTATATAATATATATTATATAAAATAAAATATAATAAATATACAACAAAAGAAGAATTATAAGAATTATTTTAATAATTTTTTCTATATTTTTGTAATAAATTTTGAATTTTGAATAATTTTAAAGAATTTCCTTTATGGTTTATATAAGTTCTAGATCAAATTCTATATTCAAAACTTTTTATACCTAAAAATACTGATTTATAATTTTTATATCTAAAATAATTAATAATATATTCAATATTAGAACTATTAGTTGTTTCTAATTTATAAAATATATTATTTTTTTTATATAAATTATCTAGAGATAATTTAGGAGATTTTATAACAATTGAAGAATTAATATTTAATAATAATTTAATACTATATATAACAATATAATCTAATTTTTTTGTTAATACAAAAGAATGTACATATCTTAAAGGATTAGAAGATTTTTTTACAATAAAAAAAGATCCTTCCGCCTCAATAAATCCAATTAATCAGGATTTAGTTATAATATTATTAATGTCATTAATTAAAATAGAATTAATATTATTAATAATAACCTTATTGGAACAAATTAATACTTTATTATTAAGGTTTATTGAAAGATAAAGTAAATTTTCTTTTATATTTCATTTTTTATAAATACTTTCTCAAGCATCTGAAATATAAATATTATATTTTATTGATGAATCTGAATATAAACCTAAAGAATATGTTTTATTCTTAATATTATTAATTTGTAATAATTTTGAATTTTGAGTTAATAAATTATTATTACTAATTAATAAACATTTTTTAAATTTTAAATAATTATATCTTTTAGTAGTTAATAAAGGATATTCATCAAAAATAGGAATAATAATATTTATTAAATCTTTTTTATCTCTAATTAAATAAGAAGCTATATTAGTTTTGTTATCAAAAATTACAGAACCTACTTCATTGCCCATACCCCCCCCCTTAAAGGGGGGGGTATGGGCTACTCCTAAATAAGATTTAATTTTATATAATAATTGAGTATTTTTTTTATTTAATGAAATTTTATAGGTAAAAATAATTTTATTGTGAGTTATATTAGTATAAATATTAAATAGACCATCACCATCAGTTATACCTACTAATCATTCATTTATATTAAAATAACTTTTATTTGTTTTATTTGTTATATAATATTTTTTTAGTCTCGCTCCCATTTGTAATACAAATGGAATAAAATTACGAAGTAGAATATAATATTTTAATTTTGTCACATATAGTCTCTGAAGTGTTAAATAATTAAATATAACACTGGCATATAAACCTATAATATTAAACATTTTTACTAATTTATTAATATAAATTGAGTATTTTAATAGATATATAATTTTATTATATAAGGTCTTCCATGCATCGAGTGACATTTTACAACTGCATATCATTTCATTTATAATTACAGTTCAACCTGTACCTGCACCTGATTCAATTAATGTTGATGTAACTAAACATACTAATGCTGGTGGTAATAATCAAAATCCAATATTATTTAATCTTGGAAATGACATATCTGAAGCACCAATCATTAATGGTAACAAATAATTACCAAAAGCACCAATTAATGCAGGCATAACTAAAAAGAAAATCATTAATACTGCATGTCCAACAACTAATACATTAAATAACTGATTATTACCAGCTAAATATTGTTGTCCTGGTGCAGCTAATTCCATTCTAATAATTAATGACATAGCTGTACCAGCCATACCACTAAATAATGCAAAGATAAAGTATAATACTGAAATATCTTTAGCATTTGTTGAATATAATCATCTTTCTACCATATTATATTATTATAATATTAACTTTATTAATATAAAAATAAATAAATAAATAAATAAATAAATTTATTTATTAATATATTATAGTTATTACTTTATACAATATTAAAAATATTATTAAATATATATATTATAGAATATATATTTTAATAAATAATAATATAATAAATATAATTATATTTAATAAAATTAATTATTAAAACTATTCACAATATTTTTATCTCATTATTAAAAATAAAGAATAAAATAGTTTAATATAAATTAATTAATTAATTAATTAATTAAAAATTATTAAAATATAATTATTACAAATTATTAATAATAATTATAAATATATAAAATATAAAATATATTAATATATAAATATATAATTATTTAATAATAATAATTTTATTTAAAATATATATTACTTATAATTAATTAATTAATTAATAAAATTATTAAAAATAAGTATTATATAAAACATATTAAAAAGGTTATAAATATTTAATTTATTATAATGAAAGAATAAAAATCAGATAGGATAGATTCGAACTAACTAACTCTTTCTCCCAAAGAAAGCGCCTAACCCTTTGGCTTCTATCTGTATTATATATTATATTATAATTAATATTAATATATAGATTATATTTTATATTTTATATTATATTTAAGCATATTTTTGTATATATATATATAACTATTTTTATTATTTATTTATTTATTTTAATAATTTAACAATAATATATTTATTAAGATAATATTTAATTTCCATTATTTATTTATTTATATTTATTACTTTATTATAAATATATATATATATAAATACTAATATTTATATATATATATTTTAATTTATATATTTATGACTTTCCTATATATAATATATATTATAATATATTATAATATAATATATAATATTATAAATTAATATTATTAATTAATTTAATTAGCAATAATACGATTTGAACGTATAGAATTAGGTCATGACCCTAATATGTTAACCAATTACATCATATTGCATATATATTATTACTTATATTATATTTATAAGTAATATAAATTATTATTTTTTTTAATAGACAATAAAGTCTAATATTTTTATATAAAACTTATGTTAAATTTATTATTAAATAATTTAAGCGTTATTTATAACGATGTACCAACACCTTATTCATGTTATTTTCAGGATTCTGCTACACCTAATCAAGAAGGTATTTTAGAATTACATGATAATATTATGTTTTATTTATTAGTAGTATTAGGTTTAGTATCATGATTATTATTTACAATTGTAAAAACATATTCTAAAAATCCTATTGCTTATAAATATATTAAACATGGTCAATTAATTGAAATTATTTGAACTATTTTTCCAGCTGTAATTTTATTAATTATTGCTTTTCCTTCATTTATTTTATTATATTTATGTGATGAAGTTATTTCACCAGCTATGACTATTAAAGCTATTGGTTTACAATGATATTGAAAATATGAATATTCAGATTTTATCAATGATAATGGTGAACTAGTAGAATTTGAATCATATATTATTCCTGATGATTTATTAGAAGATGGACAATTAAGATTATTAGATACTGATACATCTGTTGTTGTACCAGTAGATACACATATTAGATTTGTAGTTACAGCAGCTGATGTTATTCATGATTTTGCTATTCCTAGTTTAGGTATTAAAGTAGATGCTACTCCAGGAAGATTAAATCAAGTATCAGCTTTAATTCAAAGAGAAGGTGTATTCTATGGACAATGTTCAGAATTATGTGGAGTTAATCATGGATTTATGCCTATTAAAATTGAAGCCGTATCATTACCTAAATTCTTAGAATGATTAAATGAACAATAATTATATAAAATTAATTATAATATATAATAATATTCTTAAACTATCTTATTATAACTATTACCTAATAATTTTATTTATATATATAATGATATATTTTATAAGATAATATATTATTAATAAATAATATATGAATATATAATTTATATTATTAATATTTAATAAAATATTTTATATTTAATAATTAATTTTATCATATAATATTTTATTTAATACATAATTAAATATATCATTAAAAAATTTATTTATTTATTTATTTATTTATTTACTATTATATTTAATTATAATTATTTATTAATTAATAAAAAGGAAAGAATATATAATTTTTATTATTAGTTTAATTTTTACTAATATTTATTATACACCGTATAATAATAAGAATGAAATCATTAAACAGAATAATCCTGTAGCTTCAGCTAAAGCAAAACCTAAAATAGCGAATGGGAATAATGTATCTTTTAATGAAGGGTTTCTTGAAACACCGTTAATTAATGCTGCGAATACGATAGCAATACCAATACCTGCTCCTAATAAACCAATTGTTGAGATACCTGCTCCAATATATTTAGCTGCTAATACTAATTGCATATTAAATTTTATATATAAGTATTTAACTTATTTATAATATAATCATATATAAATAATATATATAATATTTGTAATATATATATAATATTTATATATATAATGATTTATTATATAAACATATTTTATTAAATATAATATAATAATATATATAAATATATTATTATTATTATTACTTTTATTTTTTATTTAAAGAATATTATTATAACTATTAAATAATTATATATAATAATTATTTAATTTAAATATATTATTAATATTTAATAGAAGTATTATACTCCTCATCAATAAAAACAGATATATAAGAATAATCAAATAATATCTAAAACATGTAAATAAACTACTGTAGTTTCATATCCTACATGATGTGCTGATGTTAAATGATAATTTTTCATTCTTCAATAATTAATAGCTAACATTACAATTAACATAACCATATGTAAGAAATGTAAACCTGTACCAGCATAGAAAACTGATCCATAAACACCATCACTAATAGTAAAAGCTGCATTAGTATATTCAATATATTGACAAATTACAAAAATAATAATTAATCATAGTGTAATAAATAAACCTGATAAAGCATGTTTTCTATTACCTTGAATTAAAGCATGATGACTATATGTAATAGTAGCACCTGAAGCTAATAAGATAATAGTATTTAATAATGGTAATTCTGTAGGTTGTACAGCTTCAATACCAACAGGTGGTCATACACCTCCTAATAGTACATCAGGACTCATAGCTGAATGAAAGTATGCTCAAAATAAACTAGCAAAAATTAATACTTCTGATACAACAAATAATAAGAAACCTAAATTAATACCTTTTCTAACAGCAATAGTATGATCTCCTAAAAATGTAGCTTCTGAAATAATATCTCTAAATCATAATAGTGAACTAATTAGTAATACAAATAAAGCTAAATATACTAAATTTATATTACCAATATAACCATGCATAGTTAAAGCTAATGATAATGTTAATGATAATAATGATAATGATACCATAATAGGTCATGGTGAAGGAGCTACCATGTGAAATGGAAATTGTTGATGTCTACTTCTTTCTAAATGTGTCATATAATATTATATAAAAAAAATATCTATAATATTAATAATAATAATATTTAATATTATTATTTTAATATAATATACTTAATTAAATTATATTGGTTGGTTATTTTAAAAGATAAAAACAATATAATATAAAATAAATTAATAAAATTAATTATTAATTAAATATAAAATATATTATATATATATATATATAATATTATATACAATATAATATAATATAATTAGGAAATATAGGATTTGAACCTATAACCTTTCGTGTGTAAAACGAACGCTCTACCAATTAAGCTAATCTCCTTTATTTATTTATTTATTTATTTATTAAGAGACGAAGAGAATTGAACTCTTTATGAATAGATTTGCAATCTAACAATTTAACCTTTAAACAACATCTCCTTAATATATATATATATATTATTATTTATTTACTTATAAGTAAGTAAATATAATTTAATTGGCAAAATTTATGTTTTTAGGTGCATAATTTCTGAGTTCAAATCTCAGTATTTACAATTGCCTCTAATGAGAATCGAACTACATGTAGGTAAATCTTCAGTTTACTGCTTTACCACTAAGCTATAAAGGCTATAAAAAAATATATTATATATATATATATATTACTTATAAATTATTTATATATTATATTGTATATAATATTATATTATATATATGTATAGAATATTATTATTATTTTTAATTATTAATAAAATTATTTATTAACTCTACCAATGTAAAATAATACATTTTCAATAGTAGAAATAATAGGTACAATAATTAAGAAATATGCAAAATAGATAAATGTAGCAATTTGTCCCATTAGTACAAATGGTGGTTCAACATGACATTGTCCAATTTGTCCTAATAATACAAAATTAAATACAAATAAGAAGAAGAATAATTTAGATAATACTTTAAATGTATTACCTCTAACTACACTTCTATCTGTAAATGGTAATACTAATAATACTAAAATAGCACCAAACATACCAATAACTCCTAATAATTTATCAGGGATTGATCTTAAAATAGCATAGAATGGTAATAAATATCATTCAGGTACAATTGATGCTGGTGTTACTAAAGGATTACCAGGAATATAATTATCAGGATGCTTTTATAATAAATATAAAATGGACTATATCTTCATAAAAATTTATATTACACTATCTTATTTCATCGTCCCGCCCCGCCCGCAGGGTGGGACTACCCACCCACTGGTCGCGGGTGGTTTCTTTCATAAACTATTATTATTTATTCAATCATGTTTAATGATCAGAATTTTATTTAATAAGATTGTAAAAATATAATCTACCGATTCATAATAATTTATATTATCTTTAACAATAATTTACAAAGATGTTATATTATTATAAAGGAATCTTTAAATATTTTATAAATTAGAGAATATAATAATGAATACGGAGAAAATTTAATTATTATTTCATTTTTCATTAAATTTTAATCAAGCTTTATATAAAGCTGTATTATGAGGTGCTTTAAAAGCTAATAAATCATATAAATAATAAAATTTATCAATTAAAAATAAACGTTTACCTTTATTAGATTTAGAAGGACAACTTTTATTATAAAGATAAAAAATATTATGTAATTCTTTATTATTAATAGATCATTTAAAATAACCATTTTGAGCTTTATCAAAATAAATATTACCACCAAATACTTCTCTATAGTATTCAACATCATGTAAATATTTATTTGTAACGCTAATAGTTAATTGAGGTCTAATTTTTAATTTACCGGAATAATAATAATTAATAGTACCATCAGCATCAAAGAACCCTATAAATCAAGCATTATCTTTAGTTAATTTAATAGGTTCTTTAAAATCGATATTTAATAAAATACATACTTTATTAAATTGTACTAATCTTTTACTATTACGAATATTACCATTAACGGCATTAATTAATTTAATTATACCTTCTTTATTTTGTAATCTATATCTAATAGCCTTAACACCTGATCTTAATTTTACAGAACCACCCAATTTATCTTGGATTTGTCTTAACATTTTTTCATCTTTTAATTCTACAAGAATTTCACAAGATGCATATTTATTTTTAGTAATACAAAAATAACCATCTCCGTCAATTAAACCGGCCAATCATTGGTTAAATCTAATATTACTATCTTTATAAATACTATAATGTCTTTTAAGAATAATTTGATTTATTTTTTTTATATTAAAAATATTTAATAAATAATTAAATTTATTTTTTAGTGTGCGTGTAGTCTCTGAAGTATCTACTAACAAATTCTTTTTATTACTCGTTAAGTGAGTATTAGAAGAATTTATATTGGTTACCTGCTGATTATCTTCTTTATAATAATATTTTACTCTATCGGGATTTAATAAATCACTTACAATATTTATTTTATTATATTGCTTTGTTCAATTAAATTTTAATACGAAATTATTTAATTGTTTTGTATTTAAAATATTTTGAATAATAATAAAATAATATAGAGTTTTATTATAAATTTTTCATTGATATTTAATAAATAAAGATTTCCAGCATACAGCACATAAAATATTAATTACATATGTAATTAATAATAAGGCCATATTTTGACCTAATGTATTAGGTGAGAAGAATACAAATAATGAGAAAATAATCATAAATACAAATACAGTTACTAAATCTTTAAAAATAAAGTAACCATGCATTGGTAATCTATCTAAATTACCTGTAATACCTAAAGGATTTGATGAACCATGTAAATGTAAAGCCATTAAATGCATAATTACTGCAGCTGCAATAATAAATGGTACTAAATAATGTAATGTGAAAAATCTTTGAATTGTAGGATTTGAAACACTAAAACCACCTCATAATCATAATACAATATCTTGTCCAATAAATGGAATAGCAGAAAATAAATTAGTAATTACAAGTGCCAAGAAAAAAATATAGTTTATAATTTATTATTATAATTTAATATAATAATAACTTCATATAAAATTTATAAATTGTTAATATAAACTATACCATGTATTTAATATTATTCATTTTATTAAAAATGATATATATAAATATTATATATATAATTTAATATAAATAATATATTATTTATAATTAAATATAATTATTAAACCTTGTGTTATAATATAATCTATAAATTAAATTAATTATTATAAATTTTCTTCGAATAAACATTAAATATTAAATTAATAATACCTATTATTGGACTATTCTGTTGGGATAATTATATTACCCACTGTCTTATTATTTAACAATATAATTTTGACATGTTTTCAATAATATTGCATAATATATATTTATATTATATATCTTTTTATAATTAATTAATTAATTAATTAATTAATTAATATATTTTATTTTTATAATGATATATTAATATTAATAATATTATACTATATATTTTATAATAAATATTTACCTAATTTATATTTTATACTAGGAACAATATATGGAGATACAATATTAGATAAAATAGGTATAGATTCAGCTCAAATATAAATAATAAATTGAGTATTTTCTTTATTACCTTTATGAATAGAAGATTTAATATTATATTTTTTTGATAATAAATAAGTTAAAAATTGAATATCTTCATAACTAAAACAATTAGTTGCAAATTTTAAACCTTTACCTAATTTACATCCATCATCTATAATTCAAATAGCTATAGCTAAAGGAGTTAAATATAATTCTAAAGATTTAGGAATTACTTTAATAAAACCATTATTTTTAAGATTTTTTATATATCATTCATTAAAAATAAAATTAAATGATTCATAAGTTCATGTATTAAATTTTAAATATTGTCTAATTTTACCTTTTTTACCTAATCTTATTTTAATAAGAGGTAAATTACTATTACAATAACCTAAATTAGCAAATAAGCTATGTAAATAATATAAATAATCAGAATTACAATATTCTTGTTGAATAGTAATTCTTGTACCTTTACCATTTTTTTCTTTTTTCACCATAACCATCTCCTAATAATGATCCATAAATAATAGATAAAATATCTATATTTAATGGACCTATATTATTAATAATATCTTTTTTATTAGTAATATTAAAAATAATATTATATTTTTTAATATAAATTAAAATAATTATATAAAATATATTTAAGGCAACAATTGTTTTACCTCAATGTGACATTTGCCCATATACACAACAATAACCTAAAAAAGCTGCTGCTATTGTTAATACAAAGATAATAACACCTACTGATCATAATAGAATTCTAGGAGCTCTATATGAACCATAATATAATCCTTTACCAATATGAATATACATACACATAAAGAAAAATGATGCTCCATTAGCATGCATATATCTAATTAAGTAACCAAATTGTACATCTCTCATAATATGTTCTACTGATGAGAATGCTAATTCAATATGTGATGAATAATGCATAGCTAAAAAAATACCTGTACAAATTTGAATTACTAAACATAATCCTAATAATGAACCTAAATTTCATCAATAATTAATTGATGAAGGTTGAGGTGAATCAATAATATAACTATTAACTAAACTTAAATAAATATTAGATTTTCTAAATGTCATAATTTATTATATTATAAATATTATATATATAATATATAAATTAAATTAAATTAAATTATATATATAATATTTTATTAATTAATATATATATTTATTAATATATAATTATTAGTATAATATAAAATATATAAAAATATATATTTTATATATCTTATTTATCTTAAATATTTTATTATACTTTATTCTATTAATTAATTAATTAATTGATTAAATTAAAAGAAAAAGATGAAATTAATTAAATTAAATTAAATTGTTATAATTTATTTTTATATAAAATAAAAATCGGTATTTATTTATAAATATATAACCTTAACCGGAATTGAACCGGTATTTTCAACATGAAGAGATGATGTCGTAACCATTAGACGATAAGGTCTATATATATATTATATTATATATATATATATATATATATTATTGTTATATTAGGGATTTGAACCCCAAACCTTTCGATTACAAAACGAACGCTCTACCAATTGAGCTAATATAACTATTTAATTAAAACTATATTATTTACTGATTAATTAATTAATTAATAAATATTGTTTTCAATACTTATAATTTATTAATTTAGTTATTTTAATTAAAAATATTTATAAGGTTGATTAGTTAATTAATTAATTAATTAATTAATTAATTGATTGGTTAGTTTATAATTAATGAATAATAGATTAGATATTATATAGATAATTGATAAATTAGTATTTTATTATATAAAAATGTATATATAAAACCTATTATTATTTTAGTTTAAAATAATCAATATATTATCTCATCTTAAGACAACTTCGTATTTTATATGCTTTCAATACTTATTATTTATTAATTTAGCTTATCTACTATGACTATAATTTATTATATAAACTAATATAGATAATATAATAATTAATATTATATTATATTATAATCAATAGATACACCATAGATTAATTCATTCTGATCCTTGCGTACTAAGAATAAGACTTAATTTGATAATATTACCTATAATAGATAGGAACCATACTGATTTACATCGTATTTAACCCAACTCACGTTACCTTTTAATTGACGAACAGTCAAACCCTTCTTAGCATTTACAACCAAGAGGATAGGTAGAGTCGACATCGAGGTGGCAAACATAGCTTACAATATCTACTCTTTCGCTATATTACCCTGTTCAATAAATTATTATTATATAAATATATTTATATATTTATTTATCAATTTGTTACCAAATTGTTTAGACTATGTCATTATCATATAATAATAAAAAATATATTATTATATGATATTGGGCGCTCGTGGATAAATTATTGTTAATCTTACTCATTATCTAGTCGTTGAACGTTTTTATAACCATATATATATATGAAGATTGTTATAAACTTCGCTGCAAATTATCCAATACTTTATTTAATTTAATTAAATTTAATTTAATTTAATAATATTGGAGATTCTTGCAATTCACCCAATTTACTCCTTATTTAATCTATTTATTATATTTTAAAATAATATATGATTATATTAGGATAATTATATTTTACAATATAATGGGACAATAGGGTAGTTTATCCCTAGCGTAACTTTTATTCGTTATCAATAACCATTACAATCAGTGTTATTTGTTCATTATGCCATACTTACGTACTTGTTTTACTTGTTTGTATTACAATTATAGCACAGTTAAACCATTATATTAATTTAATACATTTTATTATATAATATAATATAATATTATATTATTATTATTGTTTTCTAGACAATTTTTACTGTACATATTTTTATCTATTACTAAAATATATTATAAAAATATAATATATTTCTATTTATAATTAATATATATAAGATATACTTTATTAAATTTAAAATAATATTAATATATATATGGACTTATTCAGATACTTTTGCTGAAAATGACGCCCCATCAAAACTACCAATTAGAGATTGTCTCTTATTTATATAATATATATAAATATATATATATTATATTTATATTTAAGAATATATATTCTATTAAATATATTTATTTAAGATTAGAATTATTATAATATTATAATAAGTATCTCATATTTATTTTAATCAATTACTTAATATTCTGAATATAATATACAATAATTCGATCTATCTAATTACAGTAAAGCTGCATAGGGTCTTTCCGTCACATTATAGGTACACAGCATCTTCACTGCGATTTTAATTTCACTTAGTTTAAAGGGGAGACAGTTGTTGTATCATTACGTCATTCATGCAGGACCATAATTATTGGACAATGAATTTCGCTACCTTAGAACCCTCATAATAAGGCTGCTATTTACTTAAATTTAATAATACTATCTATTAAATAATATTATTTATATATTAAGCATGGAGCAGAGTTCACACCTTATACCTCAATTTATCATTTCTGCAAAGTGCGGTGTTTTTATTAAACAGTTGTACAACTTTGTTCTTAGATTATCTCTTTATTGACTAACGTTAGAGCTATTTTTGCCGAGTTCCTTCCCTTTAATTCTCTAATACACCTTCATATTCTCTACTAAACATACCTGAGTCGGTTTACATTACGGTACATATATAAATAATATTTCTTGATTTCATATAGTTTATCAATATAATATAATATAATATAATAGAATATAATATAATATAATATTGATATATAAAATATAATATAATTTATTTAGAATTATCCTATCATAAATATATTTATATAATTTACTTAAGGGCCGTACTTTTATAGTAAAACCTTATGTTTTAGGTGAAAAAGTTTATAACTTTTTTAACGTTACTCATGTCAGCATTCTCTATTTAATTACTTAAAATAATTATATAATAATATAATATAATATTATATATATAATTAATATATTAATTAATAATTAATATATATTTTCATTAAATGTTCTACTACCATATTATTATTATAATTTATTAATAATAATATTTAAATATTCGGTTAAATAATTCTTAAAATATTTCATAATAATATGAAATATTAAAATAAGATCCGTATATTGTTTATTAATAAATATACTTATATCCTTTAAAAGATATAATTATATTTAATTTATAATATTATTTATATTAATTGGATCAGTGCATTGTTACATGTTCATTAAAAAATGGTTATTGTCAAACCCATTAACTGATTGTATTATAATATTTTAATATTAATTTCACTTATTATTTTAATTAGGAACCTTATATATTAATCTGGGCTGTTTCCCTTTAGATTATTTACCTTATCGCACATAATCTGACTTTTTATATTATTTAATTAAATATTTCGAGATCAAATATTTATGATAAAACTATAATAGTCCCCCAATAATATATTTGTTGCTGTACCATTCTTTATAAAATTAATTATAATAATTAAATAAAATATTCAAAAATTATATAAATAATATATATAATTTTTGAGAGATATTTTTTATATAAAAGCTATACTATAATATATTTCGTAGAAAACCAGCTATTTGCAAATCAGATTTGTCTTTCACTACTTACCACAACTTATCAGATGATATTGCAACATCAACCTGTTCGATCATTTTTAACTATCTAGTCATAGTAAGATCATTTGCTTTCGGGTCAATTAATATTAACTATTTTTATTAATGTTTCAATTTATTTATAATAATATATTATTTTGCTAATATTAATTACTTGCTGACCCATTATACAAAAGGTACATCATTAATATAATAAATTATATCTATGATTACTTATAAAATAACCATTTACAATACTTTCCCTTACGGTACTATTTTTGCTTATTAATAGTATTTAGTCTTAGAACTAGTTTGTCCTATATTCTTACATAATTATATTACATAATACTTATATAATTTATTATAAATAAATAAATAAATTATGACTATATTATTTTCTCTCACCAATACTAATAATATCTCGGTTGATTTTTTTTCCTTAAGTTACTTAGATGTTTCAGTTCACTTAGTATATATAATAATAAAAAAAATGGTTTACCTTAGGTATTAAAAAATATATATAATAAATATTTTTATTAGTAACCTATATTAACTATTAATAGCTTTTGTACTTTATGATTATTTCTTTAAATCTATATAATAAATATTTCAAATCTATTATTCATTACTTATATATTTTATTTTACAAGAATAAAGAGACTTGAACTCCTAATGATTGATTTGAAATCAATAGTTTTACCAATTAAACTATATTCTTATTTTATTTTTATGTAGGAATATTAAAGATATTTATAAGCCCACCGCAGGTTCCCCTACGGTAACTGTATTTCAACTTCGCATTAATTCATAATATTTCTTATATATATTATTATAATAAATATATTATATTAAATAATATATATATATTATATTAAATATATATATTAGGATAATATTATGTTTCAACGCGTGATGAGTGATTAGTGCGAAACAGTTAGAGTATTCACCGTAACATACTAATTTACGTATTACTAGCAATTCTTATTTCATATAATCAAATTTCAGATTATAATTCATACTATATATAATATATATATATATTAAAAATTAAAATATTTTATGTTATTAATTACAATATAATTTTAATATAACTTTATTATTATTTTATTATAGCACGTCTATTACCCATATTATAAGGATCATCATGATTTGTCTTAATTCCTTTCATTTTATAAAAATATTATAAATATTATATATAATTAATAATATATATATGGAGTTTTGTTCGTTAATGAAATTAATCTAAAACCTTGCAGCACGAACTAAAGACAACGATGTAACGCCTGTAAATATTTATATAATATATAAATAAATATTCAAAATATGGTAAGGTTAGTCGTGGATTATCGAATTAAATAACATGCTCCACTGCTTAAGTCTGTAACCGTCTATTGTCTTGAGTTTCATTCTTGCGAACGTACTCTTCAGGCGGAACACTTACATTTTCATTTATATAAATAAAATTATATTTATATGGTGTTCATAGTTTACAGCTAGAACTACTCGGGTATCGAATCCGTATTGATACTCTAGCTTTCGTCCCTCAATGTCAGTTAATATTTAATTAATATTTTCACATATACCAGTCTTATAATTATTATAATTATTTCATCTTTACTATTATAATTCTTTAATTAAATATATTAACTCTAATTTTTGAAATGATTCTACGGACCCTTTAAGCCATTATGATTAACGCTAGCCCTCATTGTATTACCGCAGCTGCTGGCACAAATTTTGGTTAGGACTATTAAAATATAATTTATTATAAATTATATCCATTATTAATATATTAATGGTAGTTAATATCATTATTTTAACTATTTATGAATTTTATTTTTAATCAATCTATAATTATGAAATTATTTTTTTTACAAATAATTAGATTATATCATTCTAATAAGTAACTGAATCAATCTTTCGATCATTGTTCAATATTCCTCACTGCTGTATCATTTAGATATTGACTATATTTCAAAGTCAACGTGGTCATTATAACTTTCATTATTGACTATGGATCGTTGGCTAGGTTAACTATTAATTAAACCTACTACCTAAACCATTATAGGCTTTACTATAGACAAATATATTATTTGAAAAATATATTCTTTTAATATTAAGCATTTAACTTATTCTATAGTTTAAAATTCCTTATAAATTACTCACGTGTACACTACATATTTATTATATAAACATATAATAAACGTATAATTTGCATGTGTCATGTCCTTATTTAGCGTTTAATCTGAACCAACATCATGTTCTTAATATTATATTATTTTACTCTTTATATATTTTTTATATATATTACTTATATATATATATATAAATAAATAGATATTACGGATGGTGTAGGATTTGAACCTACGTAGTTAATAAAAACTAATAATAGCTCAAATATTACACTTTAAACCACTCAGTCAACCATCCTTATATATTTGAAACTAACAGGAATCGAACCTATATTGGTACCTTATCAAAATACTATTCTAACCAATTGAATTATAGTTTCTTTATATAAAATAATAATTTGGAGTTAATGAGAATTGAACTCATATTAATTACATGCAAAGCAATCGTTCTACCAAATTTAACTATAACCCCTTTTTATTATTTTATATAAGTCCTTAATAGGAATCGAACCTATATATTCTCATTAACAGTGAGATGCTTTAACCGATAAGCTATAAAGACAATTATATTTGAAGGGAATAGGAATTGAACCTATGAAGGTATAAACCATTGAGTTTACAGCTCAACTCCAACTACCAACATTGGAAATCCCTCCTATATAATATATTATAAATAATAATATATATATTATTACTTATATTATTAAGAATATTATTTTATTTTTTTATATTAAATTATATTAAATATAATTTAATTTTACTTTAATATTATATTTACCATTTTTATTAATATTTGATTTATTAGAAATATTATGATTAGATGAAATATAATTTAATTTATAAATATTATTAATATTACTTCATAAATAATTTTTATTATGAAAAGTACCTTGTAATACTTTTTGTGTTTCAGATCTTGAAATAGATTTACTTGTTGATAATCTACCATTAAATGTAATAGATAAACCTGTTAAATATTTAAACATTAAAATATTTATAGGAATATTATAAATATTTATATTATTATAAATATTTATAATATTTAAATTATTATTATTATTATTAATATTATTAATAATATTATTATATTTTAATTTATTAATATATTTAATATTATTAATATAATTTATAGAAATAATTTGATCATTTAATTTAGGAATAGTATTATTTAATAAACGTGAATATTCATTTTTAATACCATTATTATATTTATTAATATTTCCTATACTAATACATTTACTAAAAATATCACTATTTATATAATTATATGATAATTTAATAGGTTCAATAGTTACTTTTTTATTATAATAATAACTTAAAATATTACTTAAATTATTATTATTATTATTTAATAAATTTAATAATTTTGATAAAATATTAATATAATATTTATTATAATTATTATTATTATTTAATTTATTATTATATAATGCAGTATTATAATAATAAAATTTAATATTTAAATTATTAATAGTATGTTGAAAAATAGGTTTACTAATAATAATTTTTTTAATAATATTAAGATTATTAATAGTTAATTTTAATGTTATTAATTTATATAATAATTTAAGTACTAATTTATCTTTTATAGTAAGAATAATTTGTAAATTTTTATTATAATTATAAATTTGTGTAAGTCAAGTATTTATATTATTTAAATGTTGTAATTTATTACCTTTATTATTTAATTCATTTATATATTTATTGATATTGTTATTATTAATATTATTTAATAATCTTAATTTATTTAATTCTAATAATAATGATTTTAATAATAATTTATTATTATTAATATTATCTTTATTATTTAAATTTTTATTTAATAATTTTAATAAATTTAAATTCATTACTTTTTTTTTATTATTCAATAAATTATAATAATTTATTGTATCCTTTTTATAGAATATTTTAATATGTAGTTTTATATATACTTATAGAAGGAATTGAACCTTTCATTATTTATTTATGAGACAAATGTTTTAACCATTAAACTATATAAGTTATTATAAAAAGATAAATAAGGGTGAATACTGAGAATCGAACTCAGATTAAACACGCCACAAGTGTATTTTCTACCATTGAAATATATTCACCTATATAATATAATATAAAAATATTATATTAAAAAATATCTTATAGGAATTGAACCTATATTATTAGATTCGTATTCTAATATTTTAACCAATTTAAATTAAAGATATTTACGGAAAATATGAGGTTTGAACTCATAAGAATAATTAATTCAATTACTTAGCAAATAATCTGCCTTACCTAATGGCGAATTTTCCCGAATCTAATCAGACTTGCACTGACATCCACCATCGTGACAAGATGGGACTTTAACTATTAAGCTACAGATCCTATAAATATTATATTATAATAATAATATAGGTAGTGAGAATTGAACTCACATTCAATGTGTGGAAGACATCCAGTTTACCAATTAACTTATACCTATTATTTATTATTTTATTATAAATATATATATATTTATATTACTTATAAATTTACTCTCTCCATGATTCGAACATGGAATCCTAATATTAGAAGTATTATGCTTTAACCATTAAGCTAAGAAAGCTTTTATATCTTATAATTATTATTTATAAATAAATAAATAAATAAATAAAACTATATATTTTTATATATAGTTATAATTTTATTTAAATATATATAATTTTAATAAGAATAGCTGGAATTGAACCAAGCATGGGTTGCTTAAAAGACAACTGTTTTACCATTAAACAATATTCTCTTATTATTTATACTTAAATATAATAATTTGAATCGGTTTGATTCGAACAAACAAACTCCAAACTCAAATTTTGGTGACTTACCTATTAGTCTACGACTCATTATAAATTTAATAATTATTGTATGCTACTTGAAGGACTTGAACCTTCATACCGTAAAGTAATACATCTTAAGAGTATCGTGTCTACCAATTCCACCAAAATAGCCTTTATTTTATAAATTTATAAATAATATATTTAATATTTAATAAATAAATAAATAAATAAATAAATAATTAATCACATATTTATTTTATTAAAAACAAATATAAATAAATTTCATTATTTTTTTTTATGATATAAAAACTATATAATTTATTTATTTATATTTTTTATTACTTATATTTTAATTTTATATTTGTAATGAATATTATTAATAATACTTATATTATATTAATGTAAGTATAATGAATCTTTTAAGTAAGAACAAGTTAAGATAGATCATACATAACTTTGAATCATAGCAATAGCAAATTCTAAACATAAGATAGCTAAAATACCTGCTAATGGTAAGAAACCAAATACTAAAGTTAAGATATTAATAGACATTAAATTTAATGTTAATCCTGCTAAAATAATCATTAATAAATGTCCTGCTAAGATATTAGCTGTTAATCTTAAACCTAATGAGATAGCTCTAGCTACATATGATAATAATTCAATTAATACTAATAAAGGTACTAATGGTAAAGGTGTACCTGATGGTACAAATAATGAGAAGAATACTAAACCATGTTTATATAATCCTAGAATAGTAGCACCTAATCAAATAATAATACTTAATGATACAATAAATACAACATGTGATGTTAATGCAAATGAATATGGAATCATACTAATTAAATTAGCTGTAAAAATAAAAATAAAGAATGTATAAACTAATGGAAAATAATAACCTCATAATTTACCACTAATTTGTCCTTTAACCATATTTAAAATAGTATCATAAATAGCTTCTTGTGATACTAATCATCTTGAACCTACAATTTTACCATTATTATTAGTTAATAAATTTAAACTTAAAATTACTAATAATACAATTAATAGATATAATGAAAATGTTGTAAAACTTAAACAACTTAAATCAAAAAATGGTGAAACAAAACCTAAAAATACTCTAATTTCAAATTGATCTAAAGGTGAAGCAATATATGTATTTAATAAATCAAGCATAATTTAAATATAAAATTATTATAACTTTAATATTAAATATAAATAAAATATATTTAATATTATATATTAATTATATATTTAATAATTAATATATAATTTATTATTATCTTTACCCAATAATAAAATAAACAATGTTTATTGTTGGTTGGAGTTATTATTTAATTATATATATATTGTATTATATATATATAATTATAATATATATATTATTAATTATTAATAATAATATATACTTTATTATAATTTTTATACCAATAATAAATATAGTTTAAATAAATATAGTTTAAATAAATATAGTTTATTATTAGTTGATTGGTTTTATTATTTAATTATAATATTCAACTTAATTAGTATTATAATTTAGAAATAAATAATCTAGATACGTATAATCTTAAAATCATAGGTAAAAAATATTGTGCGAATAATACTAATAAGATAGTAATTAATAATAAACCATAAGTTAATTGATTTAAAAAATAAAATGGTACTAATTGTGGCATTTTATAAAAATTAATATATTTAGATAAAAACAACATTATATATATTATAATATAATATAATATATATAATAGATTAAATATTTATATATAATAACAACATAATATTATTAATAATATTATAAACAATTATATGTATAATTTAAATTTATTAAGAATATTATTAAAAATTAATAATAATTCTTTAATAATAAACATTGTTTATTATTGATTTTATTATTAATTATGATTGTACTGCTGGTGTATTAAATGAATGAACAGCAGGTGGTGAAGTTAATAAGAATTCAATAGATGAAGTTTTAACTGTATTTAATGAGAAGATTTCGTTAGATTCAACAAAATCAGGTGCTTTATTAAATACTACTGATTTATTAGTTGTTTTATTTTCTAAACCATTTACTAATTGATCATACATTACATAAATAAATAAGAATAATGATACAAGTGAAATAAATGAACCTGTAGATGAAATATAATTTCAACTAGCAAATGCATCAGGATAATCTGGAATTCTTCTAGGCATACCATTAATACCTAAGAAATGCATAGGTAAGAAAATAATATTAGCACCAATAAATAATAATCAGAATTGAATTTGAGCTAATTTTTCATTATAGTATAATCCTAAAATTTTAGGACTTCAATAATAATATGCTGCAAATAATGAGAAAATAGCTCCCATTGATAATACATAATGGAAATGTCCTACTACATAATAAGTCAATATTATAATATATTATTATTATTTTTATTATTAATAAAAATTTATAATAAATCAAATATAATAATAAATTATATACTTTATTCACATAAAGGATTGGACTATATCTTAATAAATTATAAAATTTATTATTCACGTGTAGTCTCTACAGTGCCTTATAATCATATATATAATGATAAATAAGTTACCACGGTATTACCTTATTTATTTATGTAGTATAAAAATGCATTAAGTTTTTAATAAATAAGATTTCACCGTTAGCTATATTATATTATATTATATATATATAACCCCCAATACCATTATATAATAATAATTGAGATAGTGAATTTTTATCATGACACTTTTTAATATATCATGGAATGCTACATCTAATGATGCATTAGCTAATGCTACTCCTGTTAATCCACCAATAGTGAATAAAAATAAGAATGCAATAGCAAATAACATAGGTAGTGCTAATCTAATAGAACCACCGTAAATAAGAGCTCTTTAATTTAACCTTTAAATCATTTCAGATTTATTTATTTATTATAACTCTTGTTTAAATATATATAAACAAGAATTCCTTTTATAATAAAGGAACTTAATTATAATAATTACCAATATATTATATAATATATTGTTAGCTAGTTAAAATTATATTATAAATTTTATATTTTTATAATATCCCATTTAATTAATTATAATTAATTAAATTATATAAGGGTTAGATATTAATTAATTAATTAATTAATTAATACTTGAAATATTGTTTCAAAATCATTACTGATCCCATAGGATTATTCCTTATGTTATCATATAATAAATTATATTTATTACTTAGATAACCAGAAGCATCTAATCTCTACGCTTTTACATATTGATTTCTCTAATATGATTTAGTTCGACGATAGTTATATATTAATTTATTATTCTTAATATATAATTTTTCTCGAGTTTGCCTCTATATATATATATAAATATAATAATAATATTATTTAATATGATTATTATAATAATAATCATATTTTTGAATTAATTTATAATGAAATTTATATTTTATTGAAGATAAAATATATTTATTAATATGAGTATATAATCTTTTAATAGATTCAACTCTAATATAAATAGTATAAGAATTTCTAGATTTATGTAAAGTACAATTTAAATCAAATTTAATTTTTAAAATATTTATAATTAAAATTAATTCTTTAATTAGATATGATTGTAAATTTAAATTTAAACCACCTCCTTTTATAAAAGAACCATCACACATAATTATATGAGCTTTTTCCCCTTTATAGGGGAAAATACCACCAACCCCCCCCCCTTAAGGGGGGGGGGGTTGGTAGCTAAAGATTCATAATTTAATAAGTCATATAAATTATTAGGTACAATTTTAATTCTACCTTTATAAAATATATTTCTTAAAAAAGTAAAACAAGGTAAAGCTCTAGTAAGTATTTCTAATTGAGTATATGATTTACCTTTTACTTTATCAATTTTTAATTTAGGATAACTAATACAATAATGAGATAATAATTGATAAACATAAATTAAATATTCACTATGATTTATAGATTGTTTTAATTTAAATCTACTATTAATATTTATATTTGATTTTTTATCTATTCTTTTTTTAGATAGATATTCAATTCAACCATCTGTTAATAAAATTCCAACAATAATATAAAATATATTATTAGGAATATTCACTATTAATTTTACAATATTAGTATATATTGGTATATTAACATTTGATTCTAAATTAGTACATATACTACTAATTCTTTACAAATATTATTAGATTTAATATAATATTTATTTGATCTTGGATAAATTTTTAATAAATTACCTTTATATAAATCAGGTATAATTATATTATATTATTATTTATATATTTTTTTGATCATAAATTTATCCTTGCTAAAGGGATTATTTAATCAACTAAAAATTTTAATTCCTGTAGGAATAGCAATAATATTGTAGAGATGTGAAATAAGCTCTAGTCTTTTATAATTAAAATAAAATGGACTGTATCTTTATCCTATAAACCTTTATTTTATATCTAACAAAAGTAATTTCATCCTGACGGAATAAATAACAAAGTATAAATAAATATAAGGTATAAATATATTATTTAAAATATAATAATAAAGGTATTAGATGCGTTTATTTTATAAATAGGA